>NC_136073.1:422846499-422851499 GCF_964261635.1 Lissotriton helveticus | reverse complement strand
TGTAATTGGTCTGCTTTATTTCACTTGCCTTTTAATGATTCTAAAACAGTGACTATTATTAAAAACTTTACCAATGTATATACTACTACCATGTTTTCTTTTAAAAACCTTTATTGTGAAAATGTCATTATACAAATACGAGCCTATAACCACGTGGGCCTGCCACGGAGCAAACTGTAATCGTATATGATGAATAGACATTTACACTGTAGAGGAACGTAACGGGCGGGCCATTAGGTTGCAAGAACTAAGGTGTCTAACAGTTACGGAATCGGTGGACGTACATTTTATAATTAAAATACGACAGGGCCAGTTACAATAAAATTATCTAGATATACATTTGCGGGCAAGTACCATGGGTGACGTTAATTCGAACTTTCAACAGTACAGTAATCAATAACACATCAGAACTTAATATCAATAGGGATGTCGAAATATTCAATCAATTCTCGTCCCCGCCCGCCATGTGCTTCAAAACTGCATACGTATCTCGTGATTTCAAGGTTCTGCAACCAGTACACAACAAGGAGTTACGAGTCCCATTTATTCCAGCGCCATTTTGGGCGAGGACGGGCAGGTCCAGGATATAGTCAAAATGTCTCTACCAACCATCGACTATGATGATGTTCATATGCTGTATTTATTAGAGTAACACTCATCTGTCCACATGAAATTAATTTACCACAATCTAAACATGTCATTTTAATCTTTCCAAAGTTCTTCTAAATATTTGGGACCGTTTCCCTTGCCTCTGAAGCTCTCAGTGCCACTTCTTTGATGAATGTACTAGCAGGTCAGGGGTTCTCCTCCAAATCTCTCTTTTATGCAGCACTATAATTAATTGGTGCCACCTCTCCATATGACGATGCATGGTATAGTTACCACAACTATATTTTTTTTCGGTTCCTCTGGAGAGTTCATCGTGGCAGATGAAGCGTGTAACGTACCGGGCATTTACCTTTTTTTGCATGTACAGGAAAGGAAAAAAAAATCGAGCGTCCAAGTTCTAAGGTGTCCCAGGGCCATTTTAGTGGACCAGGCCCAAATCCAAAGAACAGGCCGCCATTTTGAGAGTCCTCTTGCAGCCGCCTGTCGCTGTAGCATCAAGAGCAGCCGAAACTCAGCTGAATGGCAACTGAAACGGTAAATGGGCGCCCCACTACATTTCAGCATTGTAGGATGACCACACCAGTACAGCAACTTGCTAGACATCACCTCGGTGCCATCCGGATCTCGGCGCCCCACTGCAGATGAAGAGCCTCTCAACTATGAAACCACCACGGTGACATCCGGATCTTGGCGCGTTGTGCTGCCTTCGGCCTATTCGCACATCGGTCCGCTACTGACGCCATCTCACAGGCTAATGGGGTGACCCACGCCGAGTTTCAGCATTGTAGGATGACCACACCAACTTGCTAGACATCACCTCGGTGGCATCCGGATCTTGGCATCTCAGCGCCTTGTGGTGTCAGTCAGAAAATATTGTTGCGCTGCCTTTGGCCCCATTCGCACATCAGTCCGCTACTGACACCATCTCACAGGCCAATAGGGCGCCCCACGCCGACTTTTACCATTGTACGATGGCCACACCAGTGGCACAACTTGCTAGACATCACCTCGGTGCCATCCGAATCTTGGCATCTCAACGCCTAGTGGTATCTTCCATACAGAAAATCTTGTTACGCTACCTTTGGCCCCATTCGCACATCGATCCGCAACTTAGACATCACCTCGGTGCCATCCGGATCTTGGCATCTCAGCGCCTTGTGGTGTCTTCTACTCCGAAAATATTGTAGAAAATATTGTTGCGCTGCCTTTGGCCCCATTCACACATCAGTCCGCTACTGACACCATCTCACAGGCCAACAGGGCGCCCCACGCCGACTTTTACCATTGTACGATGGCCACACCAGTGCCACAACTTGCTAGACACCACCTCGGTGCCATCCGGATCTTGGCATCTCAGCGCCTTGTGGTGTCTTCAAATCAGAAAATATTGTTGCGCTGCCTTTGGCCCCATTCGCACATCGGTCCGCTACTGACGCCATCTCACAGGCCAACGGGGCGCCCCACGCCGACTTTCAACATTGTAGGATGGCCACAGAAGTGCGACAACTTACTAGACACCACCTCGGTGCCATCCGGATCTTGGCGCGTTGTGCTGCCTTCGGCCTATTCGCACATCGGTCCGCTACTGACGCAAACTCACAGGCCAACGGGGCGCCCCACGCCGACTTTCAGCATTGTAGGATGGCCACACCAGTGCGGCAACTTGCTACACACCACCTCGGTGCCATCCGGATCTTGGAATCTCAGCGCCTAGTGGTGTCTTCTATTCCGAAAATATTGTTGCGCTGCCTTGGGCCCCATTCACACATCGATCCGCTACTGACACCATCTCACAGTCCAACGGGGCGCCCCACGCAGACTTTCAGCATTGTAGGATGGCCACACCAGTGCGGCAACTTACTAGACACCACCTCGGTGCCATCCGGATCTTGGCGCGTTGTGCTGCCTTCGGCCTATTCGCACATCGGTCCGCTACTGACGCAAACTCACAGGCCAACGGGGCGCCCCACGCCAACTTTCAGCATTGTTGGATGGCCACACCAGTGCGGCAACTTACTAGACACCACCTCGGTGCCATCCGGATCTTGGCGCGTTGTGCTGCCTTCGGCCTATTCGCACATCGGTCCGCTACTGACGCAAACTCACAGGCCAACGGGGCGCCCCACGCCGACTTTCAGCATTGTAGGATGGCCACACCAGTGCTGCAACTTGCTGGACACCACCTCGGTGCCATCCGGATCTTGGCGCGTTGTGTTGCCTTCGGCCTATTCGCACATCGGTCCGCTACTGACGCCGCCTCACGTGCCAACGGGGCGCCCCACGCCGACTTTCAGCATTGTAGGATGGCCACACCAGTGCTGCAACTTGCTGGACACCACCTCGGTGCCATCCGGATCTTGGTGCGTTGTGTTGCCTTCGGCCTATTCGCACATCGGTCCGCTACTGACGCCGCCTCACGTGCCAACGGGGCGCCCCACGCCGACTTTCAGCATTGTAGGATGGCCACACCAGTGCTGCAACTTGCTGGACACCACCTCGGTGCCATCCGGATCTTGGCGCGTTGTGTTGCCTTCGGCCTATTCGCACATCGGTCCGCTACTGACGCCGCCTCACGTGCCAACGTATTTTCTCCGCATTTTACACCCTATGCCGCATAACAGGTCATGTGACTTGTTTATAAAACTTTTCATTGGTTCATTTTACTTTTGGTTTCCTAATGATGGAAGGCTTGATCATGTGACCTAAAAACAACACTTTTCATTGGATGAAAACTTTTTTTTTTTCCCAAACGATGAAAGCCCCACCTTGTTTCTGGATGTTTCAGACTGAAGCTGGCGTCAGCATGAGAGCACCACCATCTCGTAGCTCAGTCGTGGTCATTCCGCGAGCAATCATGGCAGCCGCTCCCCACCAGAAGCCTGAAGGAGTCGGAGCCCCCAAAACTTTTGATGAATTCTCAAGGCGGAGGGGACGCTTTCGAGAATGGGGTCCAAGACCTAGCAGACAAGCGTCCGATTTCCAAGGTGTCCCAGGGCCATTTCAGTGGACCAGGCCCAAAAAGGAAACAGCCTGCCGCCATTTTGAGAGTCCTGTGACAGCCGCCTATCGCTGCACCGCAAGAGTGGGCGCAACTCAGCTGAATTGCGGCTTTTGACACAGTGGACCAAAAACGGACGGAATGGCAACTGAAACGGTAAAGGGGCGCCCCACTACAACAGATGACACTCCACCTGGAGAGGCCCGTTCACCGCCTCCCCCGGGGCGCCCCGCGCCGTTATTCGGAGCAGCATTGTAGGATACCAAAACCAGTGCGGCAACTTACTGGACATCACCTTGGTGCCATCGTTCTGCTGCCTTGGAACTATTCGCGCAACAGTTTGCTACTGATGACCCACCCCCCGCGACGCCCCATGCCGTTATTTGCTGGGTGGCAACTTACTAGACATCACTTTAGTGTCATCTAGATTTCAGCGCGTTCTGCTGCCTTGGAACTATTCGCACAACAGTTTGCTACTGATGACCCACCCCCCGCGACGCCCCACGCCGGAAATCTGGACGTTGTGCTGCGTTGGGACTATTCGCACAGCCGACCGCTACTTCGTTGTTTTTCCCTAAAAATGTTTATATGTTATTACTATTTTTGTTTTCTTGTATATATTTATAAATTATTAAAGTTTTATAATCTTACTACTTTGTCGGAGTGCTATATATTTTTAATGTGACACATAATTGTAAAAACTTTGATGTACAAAGAGTCATCCCTGGAATCTTCCGCTTCAGGCTCGGTCCCCTCCCCAATCACAATACAGGATGGTTTTCAGATAATAGCAACGCTTCTGCTGTGACGGATCTCATCGAGTGTGGGCCTTGATCTACTATAACTCCTTTGAAGAGGGGTGATTCTTTACAGCTGTGGCCATAAACTACATCTGCAGGGCTAGCCGATACCCTAGGACCAGCCTGGACAATCGGACACAGAGGAAAAGGAGTGTCAGAGGGTGCGGTATTGAATAGGGCGAAAGGGAGGTGTCGGGCGGGCACAGGGTGTGATTCTCAGGGAAGAGCAGCGCAGATGGGGGGAGGTTTATTACCCATGCATAAGACAGAGAGCGGGGGTGACCACTGCCTGGGGGAGATGCTTGCGAGGGTGGGGAGCCATGCTAAGGATCGACAGCGTGCACAGAGTGGGTCTGGTCAAGGCATCTAAAATGGCTGCCGTGCACGACAAAAGTGTGGCATTTGAAAAAAGACAAGATGGCGCAGACAATGTTTTTCAACACTTCCTGATTTCCTTCGAATCGAACGTTAACAGACGTTGGGGCATATTACCAAAGTTAAGCGATATTTATCCCTAACGATGCTTAGCAACGATTTTTTTACCGTCAGAAATTATCGCAGATAAACCTTGCTATTATCAAGGTTTATCGGAA
>NC_136073.1:422831499-422841499 GCF_964261635.1 Lissotriton helveticus | reverse complement strand
AACGCAGTAAAGATAAATGGTCAAGGGCTGTTGTGTTTTCTACTCCTGCAACATAAAGTGATCGATAAGAATCTCATATTCAGGCGTATCGGCGACTAAGACAGCAGGCCGACCCTCTTTTGCTCAACGGCTCCGTCATGGGACGAAGAAACGCCCTTTTTCTCGAAAAAGGAATATATTTTACTTGCAGGACAGTTGTAA
Organism: Lissotriton helveticus; assembly: GCF_964261635.1. Classification (NCBI taxonomy): domain Eukaryota; kingdom Metazoa; phylum Chordata; class Amphibia; order Caudata; family Salamandridae; genus Lissotriton; species Lissotriton helveticus. The sequence goes on along the minus strand of NC_136073.1, from coordinate 422,841,298 downwards.
ATTTTCCGGGAAAGTACATTAGCCTGGAACATTATAACATATATTTAAGAAAAAATAATGTTCGAAAGTAATAAAAAGCGTAATTTTTAGGTCATATGACCAAGCCTTTCATCATTAGAATAAGAAAAGTAAAATGAACCAATGAAAAGTTTTATTAACAAGTCACATGACCTGTTATGCTTACGTTACGCGCTGCGCGTCGCGCCCCGGATCACTTCCGGATGCGCTAACGCGGCGCGTCATATGACGCATTACGCGACAACGCAGGTCCAGAATATAGTCAAAATGTCTCCACCAACCAGCGGTCGGAACACAACCCCTTTCAGCAGGCTAAATAGTTCTGTTAAATGACAACAGAAGGGACAGGCAACAAGAACCATCAGTGAAAGAGGGGAGGGCTAGTTCTTCTCTACCGGGTCACGTTGGGGCGCTACCGGAACTGATCGAATTGGTAGTCTACAGTGTTTCTGGATGTTTCAGACTGAAGCGGGCGTTAGCATGAGAGCACCACCATTTCGTAGCTCCGTCGTGGCCATTCGACGAGCAATAATGCTAGCCGCTCCCCACCAGAAGCCTGCGGGAGTCGGGGGCCCCCAAGACTTTTGTAGAATCTTCAAGGCTGAGGGGACGCTTTCGAGAATGGAGCCCAATCTCTAGCAGACAAGCGTCCGAGTTCCAAGGTGTCGCAGGGCAATTTTAGTGGACCACGCCCAAATCTGAAGAGCCGGCCGCCATTTTGAGAGTACTGTGGCAGCGGGCTATCGCTGCACCGCAAGAGCGGGAGCAACTCAACTACATGGTGAGCGAGACGCTGTAGTCGAAAGAGCGGGCGGTAAACAGCTGAATAGCGGAAGAGGCACAGTGTAGCAAAAGCGGGCGGAATGGCAACTGAAATGGTAAAGGGCCGCCCCACTACAGCGTGTCTTTAGGTGAAACGGATTGTGGGACAAGGTCAAGAATGGAAGAGTTACCAAAAGGCAAAAAGTTCCGCTTGATCCCGGGAGCCGGCCACCTATGTCGGGGGCGATCTCAGGCTACACCAGGAGAACACGACTTGGGGAGGGAGCCGGAGCCAAGCGCCCCCTCCGAGTCCGCGCCATCACACCGCCCCTCGGGGGCCTCCGTCAAGCGGTTCAGGGTGGCACCGCATTACATTGTTCACAAATGCAGTCACGTCCTCAAACAGCCCCCACTTTACTTTGAGAATAGTGAAGCTGAAGCAAGTGCAAATAGGCTTCAGACAGTGTTACAAGCACTCCTCAAAACTTTGAACCATCAGAGTGCATGAGTTTCATGCTCGATCGATTGAGCTAGCCGGATCGGGCAACAAAAAGTATAAAATAGTTATGTAAATAGTTGTTTAATAAAATGTTTTACCCTGTTACTTTGCTGGTGTGTTGTATATATTTTTAATATTTGCATAGAGTTTATCGTTATTTTGGGCGGGGTGGGTGGCGGAGCCGAGCTGTATTGCAGCCATCATGGTGTGGAGTTCAGTTCATCTCAATAGTTTCGTGTTTGTCATGAGGGGTTGTTCCTAATGTTTCTATTTTAGCGAGGTCAAAAAGAGATCCCATTAGTGGCCTACTGATTTTGCTCGATTCCTTTTGTTTTTTTACACGATTTTTCGCTATCTGCAAAGACTAAACAGAGTATTGCGACTCTGTGCTTGTTTGTAAATAGAGAATGAACCAAAGAGAACCAATTCTAAAACAGTAAATGCTTGGATAACAATCAATCAAATGGAGAGAGAAGCAGGCACGACGGATTACAACGGGGGCAAAGGCCTGCGTTAACTACCCTTCACTATCTGCAAAGAGAGAGTACTCCTAATAGAAATGAGGGGGAGGGGGGGCCAGCATTCAAAGCAGATCAGTGTGCATAAACACGAAAATGTTTTTACTTACCACGTACTTGACATTCGACAGCTTATAATATTTGCTATTAAAAACCCATTGAAATTCACTGAAAAAACCATAGGTTAGAGACCATATATAGTTAGGAATTAGCATTTAAAAAACCTTGAAAATTCACTGAAAAAACCATAGGTTATAGACCATATATAGTTAGGGATTAGCATTTAAAAAACCTTATTGTACTCACACAAAACCATTGAAATTCCATATATAGTTAGTTGCACTAACTATATATCGCGCACCCGCAATCCACTGCTGATGATGTCACATATTACATCATTCATGACATGGTCAGTGACATCACTGATGACATCACTGATGACATCTCAAATGACATCACTGATGACATCTCAAATGACATCACTGATAACATCTCAAATGACATCACTGATGACATCACTGATGACATCTCATTTGACATCAATGACCACATCACTGATGATATCATTCATGTGACAATACAATGCATCTCCTCACATTTTAATATAACCTCTGTTTCACCCAGTGTTAAATACAGAGTATAATTTTTGAAACCATTGACACACCAATACTAGTTACTACATACGCACTCAGTGATTCCTATGTTTACACACACATTCACTCATTTACCCATACAATCATTCATACATACAATCACTCATCTTTACAACACTATCATATGCACTCATACACCTATACAGACACTCACACTCTGCCACTCATCCATGGAGTTACTCACACACCTAGTCAGTCCTGTAAAGAATCAATCACACTTCCATTTTCTTGTCTATACAGTTAAACATAGAGCACCTTACATTTTGAAACATATACTAACACATACTTACTCTCTTATACAATCATTGATACAAGTACACATTGATCTGCACAGAGTCACACACCTCCCAGCCAGCCACACACACACTCAGTCTCCCATACAAATACTTGGCCAATCAATCAATAACCCATATAGTTACTCATATAGCTACTGACCAACACATGCAGCAGTTTACAGAACAACAGACATAATGATGCACAAATTAAGACAGTTTAGTCACTAACCCATGCACTCAGTGAGACACATTTAATCACTCACTCATACAGTCAGTCACGCACCTACTAAATCCTTCATCCAGACACTTCTACATCTACTCATTCTTCAATATGTAAAACATATTTAAACTTTACAGAAACACACAGTCACTGGATGATGTCATCAGTGATGTCATTTGAGATGTCATCAGTGATGTCACTGACCATGTCATGAATGATGTAATATGTGACATCATCAGCAGTGGATTGCGGGTGCGCGATATATAGTTAGTGCAACTAACTATATATGGAATTTCAATGGTTTTGTGTGAGTAAAATAAGGTTTTTTAAATGCTAATCCCTAACTATATATGGTCTATAACCTATGGTTTTTTCAGTGAATTTTCAAGGTTTTTTAAATGCTAATTCCTAACTATATATGGTCTCTAACCTATGGTTTTTTCAGTGAATATATATATATATATATATATATATATATATATATATATATATATATATATATATATATATATATATATATATACACATATATATATTCACTGAAAAAACCATAGGTTATAGACCATATATAGTTAGGAATTAGCATTTACAAAACCTTGAAAATTCACTGAAAAAACCATAGGTTATAGACCATATATAGTTAGGAATTAGCATTTACTAAACCTTGAAAATTCACTGAAAAAACCATAGGTTAGAGACCATATATAGTTAGCTGGACATTTTATTGACATAAAACCAATGAAATTCCATATATAGTTAGTTGCACTAACTATATATCGCGCACCCGCAATCCACTGCTGATGATGTCACATATTACATCATTCATGACATGGTCAGTGACATCACTGATGACATCTCAAATGACATCACTGATGACATCACTGATGACATCATCCAGTGACTGTGTGTTTCTGTAAAGTTTAAATATGTTTTACATATTGAAGAATGAGTAGATGTATAAGTGTCTGGACAAAGGATTTAGTAGGTGCATGACTGAATGTATGAGAGTGATTAAATGCGTCTCACTGAGTGCATGGGTTAGTGACTAAACTGTCTTAATTTGTGCATCATTATGTCTGTTGTTCTGTAAACTGCTGCATGTGTTGATCAGTAGCTATATGAGTAACTATATGGGTTATTGATTGATTGCCCAAGTATTTGTATGGGAGACTGAGTGTGTGTGTGTGGCTAGCTGGGAGGTGTGTGACTCTGTGCAGATCAATGTGTACTTGTATCAATGATTGTATAAGAAGGTAAGTATGTGTTAGTATATGTTTGAAAATGTAAGGTGCTCTATGTTTAACTGTATAGACAAGAAAATGGAAGTGTCATTGATTCTTTACAGGACTGACTAGGTGTGTGAGTAACTCCATGGATGAGTGGCAGACTGTGAGTGTCTGTATAGGTGTATGAGTGCATATGATAGTGTTGTAAAGATGAGTGATTGTATGTATGAATGATTGTATGGGTGAATGAGTGAAGGTGTGTGTAGACGTAGCAATCAGTGAGTGCGTACGTAGTAACTAGTATTGGTGTGTCAATGGTTTCAAAAATTATACTCTGTATTTAACACTGGGTGAAACAGAGGTTATATTAAAATGTGAGGAGATGCATTGTATTGTCACATGAATGATATCATCAGTGATGTGGTCATTGATGTCAAATGAGATGTCATCAGTGATGTCATCAGTGATGTCATCAGTGATGTCATCAGTGATGTCATCAGTGACGTCACTGACCATGTCATGAATGATGTAATATGTGACATCATCAGCAGTGGATTGCGGGTGCGCGATATATAGTTAGTGCAACTAACTATATATGGAATTTCATTGGTTTTATGTCAATAAAATGTCCAGCTAACTATATATGGTCTCTAACCTATGGTTTTTTCAGTGAATTTTCAAGGTTTTGTAAATGCTAATTCCTAACTATATATGGTCTATAACCTATGGTTTTTTCAGTGAATTTTCAAGGTTTTGTAAATGCTAATTCCTAACTATATATGGTCTATAACCTATGGTTTTTTCAGTGAATTTCAATGGTTTTTTAATAGCAAATATCATAAGCTGTCGAATGTCAAGTACGTGGTAAGTAAAAACATTTTCGTGTTTATGCACACTGATCTGCTTTGAATGCTGCCCCCCACCCCTCATTTCTATTAGGAGTACTCTCTCTTTGCAGATAGTGAAGGGTAGTTAACGCAGGCCTTTGCCCCCGTTGTAATCCGTCGTGCCTGCTTCTCTCTCCATTTGATTGATTGTTCTCTTTGGTTCATTCTCTATTTACAAACAAGCACAGAGTCGCAATACTCTGTTTAGTCTTTGCAGATAGCGAAAAATCGTGTAAAAAAACAAAAGGAATCGAGCAAAATCAGTAGGCCACTAATGGGATCTCTTTTTGACCTCGCTAAAATAGAAACATTAGGAACAACCTGTTGAAAATAGCAATGTGTATGTACATAAGCGGCGTTCATTTGTGTTCACAGTACCCCTTGTTGATTGTTTTAATCGAGCATTGAATTGTTCGAAGTTGGTTCTCTTAAGGATCTTCTCTGCCTGCAAACAAGGAAGAATAGGAATATTCTCTCTCCCTTTGCAGATAGTGAAGGGTAGGTAACGCAAGCCTTTAACACGTCGTACCTATTTCATTCCTCATTGATTGATTGATTGTCCGAACATTGACTGTTTGGGAATTAGTTCTTTTTGGAGGTATTCCCTGTTTGCAAATAAACGTAGGAAAATCTTTGCAAGTAGTGAAAGGGTAGGTAATGCGGACCTTTCTCCCCCGTTGTAATCTGTCATGCCTATCTACTCCCCACTGATTGATGCACCTGTTTCACCCGGACCATTTACTAGAGATATCTGGCCCAAAAAGAGAGCACCCCTAGTGAAAAGGACATATGCAATAATAACGAAGTGATCACTGTATCCTGTTAACAGAAACTTTAGCATGAAACAACCTGGAAAGAAAAGAATAGGAAAACGAAAATCAGTAGGCCACTGATGAACTTTTTATTAAATAACAAACAAAGAAACGATAACAATACGTAATGATAAAACCTATTATTGTCCTAGAAACAAGAAACGTTAGAAGTAAGCCCGTAATAAGAAACCTGAAAACATCGCCCCTCACTGCCCCAAAACGAGACTGTCCCACCGCCTGCCACGGCCAAATAACGGCAAACTGGGAAAGATAGAAGTCAGCAGACATCCGCCCCATTCTAGAAACTTCCAAAGGGCAACAGGTTTTCGGCTACGCCCAGCCGGAAGCAACACATATAAGGCGGGTCCTGCTGCCACGCCTCGGAGATCATCACGTAGAGTGTAGCCGGAGGAGAGGCCGAGGCCGAGGCCAGCGGGACCCGGCCAGGGGGATTGACAACGCTGGAGAGTTGCAGGGGGGGGAATGTCTGTGTCCTCGACCCTCCCCTCTCTCTCCCAGTCCGGCCGCGGTGGCCCTTGACAGTTTCAGGTAGTCCCGCCACATTCTCTACCAGTCCGGCCACCAACGGCCGGGGCCGATGGGATCCGGCTGCAGCCGATAAACCAAGGAACCCGTTCATGGGGCCAGAGCAAGGGGCCTCCGGCCGACATCCACCGGAAGCCCGGCCCGAAGACGGACGGGACACTTCTTCTTTCTTGAATAATGGCTTTGACAACACTGGGGGGGATGTCTTGCACATGCCTCCGACCCCCCCCCCCCCCTCATCGCCTGGTCCGGCCATAACAAATCTCAAGCGAGACGCCGTGGGGTGCACTGGGAGGGAGAGACGGTGCGAACAGGCCTCTCCCGCCTCCCCAGTGGAGGCTTCCCACCTGCACCCTCAGCGCTCCAGGCGCCCGGAAAAGGGTTCTTCCACTGTGGCGATGCTGCAACGTCTCGCCCGGCAGGGTGGAGCCTGTCCGCTCATTTGACCCCGCGATCGCCAGTAGCTACCGAACTCTCAAAATGGCGATCGATGTGGCAAGAGCGGGCCCAGCATAAAGAAATGGCCCGGTCACTGGTTGACTCCACCACAGTAGTCCTCCACGACCTTGAAGATTCTAGAGGAGCCGCGAGAGTCTCCGACCCCCGCAGACACCCCCGATGGGGAATGACTGCCATGATCGCCCGTGGAGTGACGAAACTGTATCCGCGGGACGTCGGCGCTCCCATGCTGGCGCCAGCCTCACTTTGAATTACTAGAATCCTGCAAACCACAGTTCCGGTGAAAGCACACTGTGACCCGGTAGGAAAAATTGTTGCACCCCCTCCCCTTTTTGACTGATAGTTCAAACCACCGATCCTTTCCTTTGCCCTTTTACCAGAACTTTGGACTGCCTCCCCCTCTTTTACATTTTCCAGAGAAAACAAAACATTAACCACTACATTAGCATAGCAGTTGACACCAGAACTGTTTTCAAATTGAAAACCAACAACATCTTCAACAGAATCCTTTTTGTTTCTGCTGTGACCCTGCTACAGCACAGACATTGTCCCCAGCAGTAATTCTGCAATGCCGGTAAGAATACCTGTGGTGCCTACTGGACTCACTCACCCCCGCGGCGCCCCACGCCGTTATTTGCTGGGCGGCAACTTACTAGACATCACCTTTGTGCCATCTAGATTTCAGCACGTTCTGCTGCTTTGGAACTATTCGCACAACAGACTGCTACTGACGACCCACCCCCAGGCAACATCTTCTGAATTTTCATAATTTGAAAGAACTAGTAACATGTCCTCATCAGGAATTTCCTCATGAAAAGTCTGCAATGATGATTCTTGTAACTCTATGGTCTCCAAACATTCGATAAATTCGCCATCAAGAGATTGATCAAAAAAATCATTCAAGTCATCTCCTCCTTGTGAGAAAATGTCATTATTGGTGCTGTCAATTTCAATAAATGTATTGGATAATTCAAAAGAAATTGCCACGGTCTCTTCGTTGTTTAAATGTTTTTACTGTTTTTGTTTTGTTGTATATATTTATAAGTTATTAAAGTTTTATAATCCTACTACTTTGTTGGAGTGCTATATATTTTTAATGTGACACATAAATGTAAAAACTTTGATGTACAAAGAGTCATCCCTGGAATCTTCCGCTTCAGGCTCGGTCCCCTCCCCAATCACAATACAGGATGGTTTTCAGACAGTAGGAACACGTGTGGTGTGACGGATCTCATCGGGTGTGGGCCTTGATCTACTATAACTCCTTTGAAGAGGGGTGATTCTTTACAGCTGGGGCCATAAACTACATCTGCAGGGCTAGCTGATAGCCTGGACAATCGGACACGGAGGAAGAGGAGTGTCAGAGGGTGCGGTAGTGAATAGGGCGAAAGGGAGGTGTCGGGCGGGCACAGAGTGTGATTCTCAGGGAAGAGCAGCGCAGATGGGGAGAGGTTTATTGCCCATGCATAACACAGAGAGCGGGGGTGACCAGTGCCTGGGGAAGATGCTTGCGAGGGTGGGGAGCCATGCTACGAATCGACAGCGTGCAGAGAGTGGGTCTGGTCAAGGCATCTAAAATGGCTGCCGTGCACGACAAAAGTGTGGCATTTCAAAAAAGGCAAGATGGCGCAAACAATGTTTTTCAACACTTCCTCATTTCCTTCGAATCGAACGTTAACAGACGTTGGTGCATATTACCAAAGTTAAGCGATATTTATCGCTAACGATGCTTACCAATGAATTTTTTACCGCTAAGCATCGTCAGAAATTATCGAAGATAAACCTTGCTATTATCAAGGTTTATCGCAAATGCGATAAAAAACGACCGCAATGCATTAATATCGCTGAAAACTCAGCGATATTCATGCATTACCGAGCTAATGCTCTTAGCCATGTTATCCACCTCCCATTGGATAACATGGCTAAGAACTGCTCAGGGCAGGTGTTAGTTTTTGGAGATATTCGCGCTTATATCCAAAAGTTGGTAATAGGAGATAGATATCTTGCATGTTGTAATGCAAATTATTGTGGTATATGGAACTCATACCATAATCTCTCAGGAAAGCAGAAACTGATCCTTTTGGGACCGCCTGAGAAGGCCTAGGGGGTGAGGGGTACTCTACTTTGCCCCCTTTTCACGTTCCGAACTATTTTATTTTACTCTCTTCTGTAATTACACAAAATAGCAGCGATAAGATGCATCAGAGACACACAGTGAGAGAAAGGAGGCCGGAGATGAAGAAGAGATGTCAAATACACATTGGAGATAATATAGTGGGAGAAGGGAAGTAAATATGAGTAAACTTACCATGTAACATAAACATGTTGCACTCTATACTATAAGTCTCATTTTATACTACAATCACTTCGCTACAACCTCATAAATTAAAAATAAAAATGAATAATGTCTCAAACAATTTTTGATTTCTAAATATAAATTTATTCTTCTGAATTTTCTAAATTTGAAAGAACTAGTAACATGTCCTCATCAGTAATTTCCTCTTCAATCATCTCATCTGGAATCTCCTCATTAAAAGTCTGCAATGATGATTCTTGTAACTCTATGGTCTCCAAACATTCGATAAATTCGCCATCAACAGATTGATCCAAAAAATCATTCAAGTCATCTCCTCCTTGTGACAATATTTCATTATTGGTGCTGTCAATTTCAATCAATGTAGTGGAATCATTCAAGTCATCTCCTCCTTGTGACAATATTTCATTATTGGTGCTGTCAATTTCAATCAATGTAGTGGACAATTCAAAAGAAATTACCACGGTCTCTTCATTGTGAGCCATTTTATTTTGAAATTGCTTGCTGTAAATTGCAGAAAAAAATAATCACTTTCATTTATCGTTTTTAGTAATACATAATATAAAACTAACTTTATCAAGTATTTAGTATAACAGAAGGACTGCAAATA